>NC_088235.1:115981042-116016042 GCF_036934945.1 Oncorhynchus masou masou | reverse complement strand
GCAGGCCGCATTGCGCCGTTGCTTTTTCAAAAAATTGTGCTGTCAATGCTGGATACAAGGTCTCTTATCATTCACATTGTAAATATGCTAATTTAGATTTTCCAAAGCTCCACAGGAACTCATTCTGACACTTCCGTAGCTTTATGGAGAGTCTGCAGGGGACATGAATTATTCTTAGAGCAGCATTAGATGTCATTAAACACTGTTAAATAGGCTGTCAGTTTGATGAGCTGTGTGGCCCGGGGTTGACAAGCTCAGGGGCCTTATTAGTGTTGTCACACCCTGAATCAGTTTCACCTGTCCTTGTTATTGTCTCCACCCCCTTTCCAGGTGTCACTTGTTATCCCTGGTGTATTTATCCCTGTTTCCTGTCTCTCTGTGTTTGTTCGTCTTTTCTGTTTCAAGTCAACCAGCGTTTTTTCCCCGTTCTCCTGCCGTTTCTATTCTCTTTTACTCGTCCTCACAGGTTTTGACCCTTGCCTGTTTTTCTGGACTCTGTACCTGCCTGCCCTGACCTTTCTGCCTGCCCTGACCTCGAGCCTGTCTGCCCTGACCTCGAGCCTGTCTGCCTTGACCTCGAGCCTGTCTGCCCTGACCTCGAGCCTGTCTGCCCTGACCTCGAGCCTGTCTGCCCTGACCTCGAGCCTGTCTGCCCTGACCTCGAGCCTGTCTGCCCTGACTTCGAGCCTGTCTGCCCTGACCTCGAGCCTGTCTGCCCTGACCTCGAGCCTGTCTGCCCTGACCTCGAGCCTGTCTGCCTTGACCTCGAGCCTGTCTGCCTTGACCTCGAGCCTGTCTGCCCTGACCTCGAGCCTGTCTGCCCTGACCTCGAGCCTGTCTGCCCTGACCTCGAGCCTGTCTGCCCTGACCTCGAGCCTGTCTGCCCTGACTTCGAGCCTGTCTGCCCTGACCTCGAGCCTGTCTGCCCTGACCTCGAACCTGTCTGCCTTGACCTCGAGCCTGTCTGCCTTGACCTCGAGCCTGTCTGCCTTGACCTCGAGCCTGTCTGCCCTGACCTCGAGCCTGTCTGCCCTGACCTCGAGCCTGTCTGCCCTGACCTCGAGCCTGTCTGCCCTGACCTTGAGCCTGTCTGCCACTCTGTACCTCCTTGACCATTCTCTTGCCTACCCCTTTTGGATGTAATAAATATCAAAGATTCAAACACAGTACTGTACCTATATATATATATATATATACTGTAGGGCTGCTGATTTAGGGCTTTATTCAATCTGATCCACTTTAGTCGATGTCCGCATAGTGGTTGTTCTGACTGTGTCGGAGGTGGAACTGCCTTAGAGCTGTCAAATCCACAAGCAGCTCCCGGCTTTATACCTAAAGCGGACATTGCCATTGGCTGCGCGGAGTCGTATTAATAGAAATCTCATGCAGCCTTGTTTACACTGTTCCAACACTGTCATGTGAGATGTCATCCACACCTCGATTAGGATGCAAGAAATCCTTATTATTTAGTTGAATATTTTTTCAATTTGAGCCCAATTATTTCTATACAGCCCATTGGTTCTGGTTCTGGTTCTGGTTCTGGTTCTGGTTCTGAACTTCTAACGGCGTCCGCAAGCTGCTGAATCACTTCGGAAGCGTATATTCAGTTCCTTCTGAAAGTTTTCAGACCCCTTGACTTTTCACACATGTTGTTACGTTACAGCCTTATTCTAAAACCGATTCAATTGTTAGTTTTATTTCCTCATCAATCTACATACAATAACACATAATGACAAAGCAAAAAAAGTTTTTTAAGAAATGATTGCTAATTTATTAAAAATAACAAACTGAAATCACATTTACATAAGTATTCAGACCCTTTACTCAGTACTTTGTTGAAGCACCTTTAGCAGCGATTACAGCCTCCAGTCTTCTTGGGTATGACGCTACAAGCTTGGCACACCTGTATTTGGGGAGTTTCTCCCATTTCTTCTCTGTAGATCCTCTCAAACTCTGTCAGGTTGAACATTTTGTGTCGTTTTAGTTCATTTTCGTCTTTGGAAAGGTTTTTTCTGGTCTGTTAGTGCACAACAATCTATCTCGAGGCCAAAGATCGGAAGTCAACGTCAATGCCCCTTCTGTGATTGGTCAACAGTAGGGATTCTTCAATTAAGTGTTTGACTCGTTCCCATGCACATTTTTCTATTGAGAAATACTGCACCAAACATCTTAGCTAGATGTAAAATTGCGCAACTGAGATCTCCTCATCAAAAACGTAAAAATGTATGACATATTTATTGAGTTACCTTAGGGGCTCCCGAGTGGTTCAGCGGTCTAAGGCACAGCCTCTCAGTTCTAAAGGTGTCACGACAGAACCAGTCGTCCGGGGGAAGGCCGTCATTGTAAATAAGAATTTGTTCTAAACTGTATTGCCTAGTTCAATAAAGCTTAGAAGAAAAAAAAAGATGAATTCTGACAACTTTGAGGAAATGGGTACTGGCTACGGCGTCCCAAAATGAACAAACAGAACTATTGATGCTTTTATTCTGGTTTTTCAAGTGAAGGTCTTTTATATATAAATAACCAGTATTTATTTTTTTTATTAAAAGGTATTTTAGGGGTGTATGTGAGCACACTCATTCGGGTCGCCTAGCCCAGTCCGGGTAGTCAAAGTTCAGCTAGGTGTCAGCAAAACTGAAGCATGCTGAAGCTTTAACATGAGTGGGAGGGCTGTGGCTTCGTGGCAATGATCGCCAGAGCCGCTGATCACCAATTTGTTCCACCTCTGACACCGACCTAAATCTGTTTAGCCTTTTAGATTACAATTAATAGGTAATATGCTGGAAACTTGGCCTATATTATCACTCCTACTGAATAGGTAATATAATGGGTACCTGGATTAGATTATCACTCCTACTGAATAGTTAATATAATGGGTACCTGGATTAGATTATCACTCCTACTGAATAGATAATATAATGGCTACCTGGATTAGATTATCACTCCTACTGAATAGGAAATATAATGGGTACCTGTATTAGATTATCACTCCAACTGAATAGGTAATATAATGGGTACCTGGCCTAGATTATCACTCCAACTGAATAGGTAATATAATGGGTACCTGTATTAGATTATCACTCCTGCTGAATAGGTAATATAATGGGTACCTGGATTAGATTATCACTCCTACTGAATAGGTAATATAATGGGTACCTGGATTAGATTATCACTCCTACTGAATAGATAACCTGGCCTAGATTATAACTCCTACTGAATAGGTAATATAATGGGTACCTGGATTAGATTATCACTCCTACTGAATAGATAACCTGGCCTAGATTATAACTCCTACTGAATAGGTAATATAATGGGTACCTGGATTAGATTATCACTCCTACTGAATAGGTAATATAATGGGTACCTGGATTAGATTATCACTCCTACTGAATAGATAACCTGGCCTAGATTATAACTCCTACTGAATAGGTGTCACGACTTGGTCTTAGTATTTTTGTGTTTTACTTAATTAGTTGGTCAGGCCAGGGTGTGACATGGGTTTATGTTGTATTTCGTATTGGGTTTTTGTTGGTATTGGGATTGCAGCTGAGTAGGGGTGTTGTATAAACTTGGCTGACTGAGGCGGTTCTCAATCAGAGTCAGGTGATTCTCGTTGTCTCTGATTGGGAACCGTATTTAGGTAGCCTGGGTTTCACTTTGTATTTCGTGGGTGATTGTTCCTGTCTCTGTGTAGTTTCACCAGATAGGCTGTAATTAGGTTTCACATTCCGTTTTGTTGTTTTGTATTTATTAGTTATTAGTTATTTCTTGTATAGTTACGTTTTTTCTTCTTTAATAAACATGAGTAACCAACACGCTGCATTTCGGTCCGACTTTCTTGCGACAAACAAAGAACGCCGTTACAATAGGTAATATAATGGGTACCTGGATTAGATTATCACTCCTACTGATTAGATAATATAATGGGTACCTGGATTAGATTATCACTCCTACTGAATAGGTAATATAATGGGTACCTGGATTAGATTATCACTCCTACTGAATAGGTAATATAATGGGTACCTGGATTAGATTATCACTCCTACTGAATAGATAACCTGGCCTAGATTATAACTCCTACTGAATAGGTAATATAATGGGTACCTGGATTAGATTATCACTCCTACTGAATAGGTAATATAATGGGTACCTGGATTAGATTATTACTCCTACTGAATAGATAACCTGGCCTAGATTATAACTCCTGCTGAATAGGTAATATAATGGGTACCTGGATTAGATTATCACTCCTACTGAATAGATAACCTGGCCTAGATTATAACTCCTACTGAATAGATAACCTGGCCTAGATTATCACTCCTACTGAATAGATAACCTGGCCTAGATTATCACTCCTACTGAATAGGTAATATAATCGGTACCTGGATTAGATTATCACTCCTACTGAATAGATAACCTGGCCTAGATTATAACTCCTGCTGAATAGGTAATATAATGGGTACCTGGATTAGATTATCACTCCTACTGAATAGGTAACACAATGGGTACCTGGATTAGATTATCACTCCTACTAAATAGATAACCTTGCCTAGATTATAACTCCTGCTGAATAGGTAATATAATTGGTAGCTGGATTAGATTATCACTCCTACTTATTAGATAATATAATGGGTACCTGGATTAGATTATCACTCCTACTGAATAGGTAATATAATGGGTACCTGGATTAGATTATCACTCCTACTGAATAGGTAATATAATGGGTACCTGGATTAGATTATCACTCCTACTGAATAGGTAATATAATGGGTACCTGGATTAGATTATCACTCCTACTGAATAGGTAATATAATGGGTACCTGGATTAGATTATCACTCCTACTGAATAGGTAATATAATGGGTACCTGGATTAGATTATCACTCCTACTGAATAGGTAATATAATGGGTACCTGGATTAGATTATCACTCCTACTGAATAGGTAATATAATGGGTACCTGGATTAGATTATCACTCCTACTGAATAGGTAACCTGGCCTAGATTATAACTCCTGCTGAATAGGTAATATAATGGGTACCTGGATTAGATTATCACTCCTACTGAATAGGTAATATAATGGGTACCTGGATTAGATTATCACTCCTACTGAATAGGTAATATAATGGGTACCTGGATTAGATTATCACTCCTACTGAATAGGTAACCTGGCCTAGTTTATAACTCCTGCTGAATAGGTAATATAATGGGTACCTGGATTAGTTTATCACTCCTACTGAATAGATAACCTGGCCTAGATTATAACTCCTGCTGAATAGGTAATATAATGGGTACCTGGATTAGATTATCACTCCTACTGAATAGGAAATATAATGGGTACCTGGATTAGATTATCACTCCTACTGAATAGATAACCTGGCCTAGATTATAACTCCTGCTGAATAGGTAATATAATGGGTACCTGGATTAGATTATCACTCCTACTGAATAGATAAACTGGCCTAGATTATAACTCCTGCTGAATAGGTAATATAATGGGTACCTGGATTAGATTATCACTCCTACTGAATAGGAAATATAATGGGTACCTGGATTAGATTATCACTCCTACTGAATAGATAACCTGGCCTAGATTATAACTCCTGCTGAATAGGTAATATAATGGGTACCTGGATTAGATTATCACTCCTACTGAATAGGTAATATAATGGGTACCTGGATTAGATTATCACTCCTACTGAATAGGTAATATAATGGGTACCTGGATTAGATTATAACTCCTGCTGAATAGGTAATATAATGGGTACCTGGATTAGATTATCACTCCTACTGAATAGGTAATATAATGGGTACCTGGATTAGATTATCACTCCTACTGAATAGGTAATATAATGGGTACCTGGATTAGATTATCACTCCTACTGAATAGATAGCCTGGCCTAGATTATAACTCCTGCTGAATAGGTAATATAATGGGTACCTGGATTAGATTATCACTCCTACTGAATAGATAACCTGGCCTAGATTATAACTCCTACTGAATAGGTAATATAATGGGTACCTGGCCTAGATTATAACTCCTACTGAATAGGTGTCATGACTTGGTCTTAGTATTTTTGTGTTTTACTTAATTAGTTGGTCAGGCCAGGGTGTGACATGGGTTTATGTTGTATTTCGTATTGGGGTTTTTGTTGGTATTGGGATTGCGGCTGAGTAGGGGTGTTGTATAAGCTTGGCTGCCTGAGGCGGTTCTCAATCAGAGTCAGGTGATTCTCGTTGTCTCTGATTGGGAACCGTATTTAGGTAGCCTGGGTTTCACTGTGTATTTCGTGGGTGATTGTTCCTGTCTCTGTGTAGTTTCACCAGATAGGCTGTAATTAGGTTTCACATTCCGTTTTGTTGTTTTGTATTTATTAGTTATTAGTTATTTCTTGTATAGTTACGTTTTTTCTTCTTTAATAAACATGAGTAACCAACACGCTGCATTTCGGTCCGACTTTCTTGCGACAAACAAAGAACGCCGTTACAATAGGTAATATAATGGGTACCTGGATTAGATTATCACTCCTACTAAATAGGTAATATAATGGGTACCTGGATTAGATTATCACTCCTACTGAATAGGTAATATAATGGGTACCTGGATTAGATTATCACTCCTACTGAATAGGTAATATAATGGGTACCTGGATTAGATTATCACTCCTACTGAATAGGTAATATAATGGGTACCTGGATTAGATTATCACTCCTACTGAATAGGAAATATAATGGGTACCTGGATTAGATTATCACTCCTACTGAATAGGTAATATAATGGGTACCTGGATTAGATTATAACTCCTACTGAATAGATAATATAATGGGTACCTGTATTAGATTATAACTCCTGCTGAATAGGTAATATAATGGGTACCTGGATTAGATTATCACTCCTACTGAATAGGTAATATAATGGGTACCTGGATTAGATTATCACTCCTACTGAATAGATAACCTGGCCTAGATTATAACACCTACTGAATAGATAACCTGGCCTAGATTATCACTCCTACTGAATAGATAACCTGGCCTAGATTATCACTCCTACTGAATAGGTAATATAATCGGTACCTGGATTAGATTATCACTCCTGCTGAATAGATAACCTGGTCTAGATTATAACTCCTGTTGAATAGGAAATATAATGGGAACCTGGATTAGATTATCACTCCTACTGAATAGGTAATATAATGGTTACCTGGATTAGATTATCACTCCTACTGAATAGGTAATATAATGGGTACCTGGATTAGATTATCACACCTACTGAATAGGTAATATAATGGGTAATGGATTAGATTATCACTCCTGCTGAATAGATAATCTGGTCTAGATTATAACTCCTGCTGAATAGGAAATATAATGGGTACCTGGATTAGATTATCACTCCTACTGAATAGGTAATATAATGGGTACCTGGATTAGATTATCACTCCTACTGAATAGGTAATATAATGGGTACCTGGATTAGATTATCACTCCTACTGAATAGGCAATATAATGGGTACCTGGATTAGATTATCACTCCTACTGAATAGATAACCTGGCCTAGATTATAACTCCTACTGAATAGGTGTCACGACTTGGTCTTAGTATTTTTGTGTTTTAGTTAATTAGTTGGTCAGGCCAGGGTGTGACATGGGTTTATGTTGTATTTCGTATTGGGTTTGTTGTTGGTATTGGGATTGCAGCTGAGTAGGGGTGTTGTATAAACTTGGCTGACTGAGGCGGTTCTCAATCAGAGTCAGGTGATTCTCGTTGTCTCTGATTGGGAACCGTATTTAGGTAGCCTGGGTTTCACTTTGTATTTCGTGGGTGATTGTTCCTGTCTCTGTGTAGTTTCACCAGATAGGCTGTAATTAGGTTTCACGTTCCGTTTTGTTGTTTTGTATTTATAAGTTATTAGTTATTTCTTGTATAGTTACGTTTTTTTCTTCTTTAATAAACATGAGTAACCAACACGCTGCATTTCGGTCCGACTTTCTTGCGACAAACAAAGAACGCCGTTACAATAGGTAATATAATGGGTACCTGGATTAGATTATCACTCCTACTAAATAGGTAATATAATGGGTACCTGGATTAGATTATCACTCCTACTGAATAGGTAATATAATGGGTACCTGGATTAGATTATCACTCCTACTGAATAGGTAATATAATGGGTACCTGGATTAGATTATCACTCCTACTGAATAGGTAATATAATGGGTACCTCGATTAGATTATCAATCCTACTGAATAGGAAATATAATGGGTACCTGGATTAGATTATCACTCCTACTGAATAGGAAATATAATGGGTACCTGTATTAGATTATCACTCCTACTGAATAGGAAATATAATGGGTACCTGGATTAGATTATCACTCCTACTGAATAGGAAATATAATGGGTACCTGTATTAGATTATCACTCCTACTGAATAGGTAATATAATGGGTACCTGGATTAGATTATCACTCCTGCTGAATAGGTAATATAATGGGTACCTGGATTAGATTATCACTCCTACTGAATAGGTAATATAATGGGTACCTGGATTAGATTATCACTCCTACTGAATAGGTAATATAATGGGTACCTGGATTAGATTATCACTCCTACTGAATAGGCAATATAATGGGTACCTGGATTAGATTATCACTCCTACTGAATAGGTAATATAATGGGTACCTGGATTAGATTATCACTCCTACTGAATAGATAACCTGGCCTAGATTATAACTCCTGCTGAATAGGTAATATAATGGGTACCTGGATTAGATTATCACTCCTACTGAATAGATAACATGGCATAGATTATAACACCTACTGAATAGATAACCTGGCCTAGATTATCACTCCTACTGAATAGATAACCTGGCCTAGATTATCACTCCTACTGAATAGGTAATATAATCGGTACCTGGATTAGATTATCACTCCTGCTGAATAGATAACCTGGTCTAGATTATAACTCCTGCTGAATAGGAAATATAATGGGAACCTGGATTAGATTATCACTCTGAATAGGTAATATAATGAATTAGATTATCACTCCTACTGAATAATATAATGGGTACCTGGATTAGATTATCACTCCTACTGAATAGGTAATATAATGGGTACCTGGATTAGATTATCACTCCTACTGAATAGGTAATATAATGGGTACCTGGATTAGATTATTACTCCTACTGAATAGGAAATATGCTGGAAACTTGACCTAGATTATCACTCCTGCTGAATAGATACTATAATGGGTACCTGGATTAGATTATCACTCCTACTGAATAGGTAATATAATGGGTACCTGGATTAGATTATCACTCCTACTGAATAGGTAATATAATGGGTACCTGGATTAGATTATCACTCCTACTGAATAGGAAATATGCTGGAAACTTGACCTAGATTATCACTCCTATTGAATAGGTAATATAATGGGTAATGGATTAGATTATCACTCCTGCTGAATAGATAATCTGGTCTAGATTATAACTCCTGCTGAATAGGAAATATATTGGGTACCTGGATTAGATTATCACTCCTACTGAATAGGTAATATAATGGGTACCTGGATTAGATTATCACTCCTACTGAATAGGTAATATAATGGGTACCTGGATTAGATTATCACTCCTACTGAATAGGTAATATAATGGGTACCTGGATTAGATTATCACTCCTACTGAATAGGTAATATAATGGGTACCTGGATTAGATTATCACTCCTACTGAATAGGTAATATAATGGGTACCTGGATTAGATTATCACTCCTACTGAATAGGTAATATAATGGGTACCTGGATTAGATTATCACTCCTACTGAATAGGTAATATAATGGGTACCTGGATTAGATTATTACTCCTACTGAATAGGAAATATGCTGGAAACTTGACCTAGATTATCACTCCTGCTGAATAGATACTATAATGGGTACCTGGATTAGATTATCACTCCTACTGAATAGGTAATATAATGGGTACCTGGATTAGATTATCACTCCTACTGAATAGGTAATATAATGGGTACCTGGATTAGATTATCACTCCTACTGAATAGGTAATATAATGGGTACCTGGATTAGATTATCACTCCTACTGAATAGGTAATATAATGGGTACCTGGATTAGATTATCACTCCTACTGAATAGGTAATATAATGGGTACCTGGATTAGATTATCACTCCTACTGAATAGGAAATATGCTGGAAACTTGACCTAGATTATCACTCCTACAGAAGAGGTAATATAATGGGTACCTGGATTAGATTATCACTCCTACTGAATAGGCAATATAATGGGACCTGGCCTAGATTATCACTCCTACTGAATAGGTAATATAATGGGTACCTGGATTAGATTATCACTCCTACTGAATAGGTAATATAATGGGTACCTGGATTAGATTATCACTCCTACTGAATAGGTAATATAATGGGGACCTGGCCTAGATTATCACTCCTACTGAATAGGTAATATAATGGGGACCTGGCCTAGATTATCACTCCTACTGAAGAGGTAATATAATGGGACCTGGCCTAGATTATAACTCCTACAGAAGAGGTAATATAATGAAGACTTGGTCTAGATTATAACTCCTACTGATTAGGTAATATAATGAAGACTTGGTCTAGATTATAACTCCTATTGATTAGGTAATATAATGAAGATTTGGTCTAGATTATAACTCCTACTGAATAGATAATATAATGGGACCTGGCCTAGATTATAACTCCTACTGAAGAGGTAATATAATGGTAACCTGGTCTAGATTATAACTCCTACTGAGACAGCTGATTTATATCTGCTCTGGTCTCCTCAGGCGACCCACAGGGTTTGATGCTGATACCACTACACTACATTTCAGATCAAACTGTATTGAAACAAATTACGTGTGATCATTCAGGTAATAACATTTATTCACGAGTCCTCAGGGGACAGAGTGAGGTTGAGTTTGTCTAATGTCAGTGGATAGAACCCTGTGATTCTATGAGACGACAGTGCCTCCTAGTGGCCATGTGGAGAACTGCAATGTTTCTTTCTCACTGCTTATTAACGCCATGATCATACAAAGGACAGAAATAGGGGGGAGGTACCTTGTCAGTTGTACTGAATGCAGTCAACCCAAAAGTGTCTTCCACATTTATCCCAACCCCTCTGAATCAGAGGAATTATGTTAGTACATTTGATCCATTTATATTTCAATGATTACCTCCTATTTTGATATGTTCTGTCCTTTCTCATTTTTGTCCTGCAGGGGTCAGTACTGGACCAGTACGTTTTACTGTATACATAAACATTATCGGTTTGTCTGTAAAAAAGAAAGAAAATTGACATGCACCTGTTTATGGACAATACTGCTATGTATTCAAATCAAATCAATTCTGTTACCCCTACGGTTCACCAGGGTCCTACGGTTGACCAGGATACTACGGTTGACCATGATCCTACGGTTGACCAGGATCCTACGGTTGACCAGGGTCCTACGGTTGACCAGGGTCCTACGGTTCACCAGGGTCCTACGGTTGACCAGGATCCTACGGTTGACCAGGGTCCTACGGTTGACCAGGGTCCTACGGTTGACCCGGAACCTACGGTTGACCCGGATCCTACGGTTGACCCGGATCCTACGGTTGACCATGATCCTACGGTTGACCAGGATCCTACGGTTGACCAGGATCTTACTGTTGACCCGGATCCTACGGTTGACCCGGAACCTACGGTTGACCAGGATCCTACGGTTGACCAGGATCTTACTGTTGACCCGGATCTTACTGTTGACCCGGATCCTACGGTTGACCCGGAACCTACGGTTGACCAGGATCCTATGGTTGACCATGATCCTACGGTTGACCAGTATCCTACGGTTGACCAGGATCCTACGGTTGACCAGTATCCTACGGTTGACCAGTATCCTACGGTTGACCAGGATCCTACGGTTGACCAGGATCCTACGGTTGACCCAGAACCTACGGTTGACCAGGATCCTACGGTTGACCCGGATCCTATGGTTGACCAGGATCCTACGGTTGACCCGGATCCTACGGTTGACCCGGATCCTACGGTTGACCCGGATCCTACGGTTGACCCGGATCCAACGGTTGACCAGGATCCTACGGTTGACCCAGATCCTACGGTTGACCCGGATCCTACGGTTGACCCGGATCCTACAGTTGACCAGGATCCTACGGTTGACCAGGATCCTATGGTTGACCAGGATCCTACGGTTGACCAGTATCCTACGGTTGACCATGATCCTATGGTTGACCAGGGTCCTACGGTTGACCAGGATCCTACGGTTGACCCGGATCCTACGGTTGACCCGGATCCTACGGTTGACCAGGATCCTACGGTTGACCATGATCCTACGGTTGACCAGGATCCTATGGTTGACCATGATCCTACGGTTGACCAGTATCCTACGGTTGACCAGTATCCTATGGTTGACCATGATCCTACGGTTGACCAGGATCCTACGGTTGACCAGGGTCCTACGGTTGACCAGGATCCTACGGTTGACCATGATCCTACGGTTGACCAGGTACCTACGGTTGACCAGGTACCTACGGTTGACCATGATCCTACGGTTGACCAGGATCCTACGGTTGACCAGGATCCTACGGTTGACCAGGATCCTACGGTTGACCATGATCCTACGGTTGACCAGGTACCTACGGTTGACCATGATCCTACGGTTGACCATGATCCTACGGTTGACCAGGTACCTACGGTTGACCAGGTACCTACGGTTGACCAGGATCTATCTGAACTACAGTCTGCTTTCATTGTTTTCAGACAACCTTTATTTTCCTTGGTATGAACACAGGTATAACAACATCTATGTTGTTTTCTAGAGCACGCACAAAAAAAATGGCTAATGATTTAAGCGTATGTACCTTGAATGGTGCCCACATTGATCGTCTCCCTGCTTACAAATATCTGGGCATTTGGAGAGACAATAAACTGTCTTTTTTTTTTTAAGTATATTGATGAGTTAACTAAGAATTTGTGCATTAAAATGGGCTTCCATAGAAACAGGTCATGCCTCTCACTAAATAGTAGAATGCAGATCATTCAGTCAACGTTCCTTCCTGTCCGAGATTAGGGCGCCATTGTCTACATGAATGCAGTTGCCACTTCATTAAAGCTAGTAGATACAATTCACCATAGTGCAATTTGTTTTCTCACTGGTGACAGGTTTTGCACTCATTACTGCTTTGCTCTATTCGAAAGTCGGACGGCCCTCTGTGACCTCACGTCCTCGAAACACTGCATTATTATTAAAGCCCTTTTGTAAAAAAAGAAAACTCCCACATTACCTGACTTGTTCACTTGCCTACAGTAGTCGGAGTCACCAGATCACAGGCTAATACCGTCTGCTGCTCCAGAAACAACTTTTAGTTTCTTTGCACCCCATGTTTGGAACAATCTGCAGAGTTCCCTAAAAATGTATGTATTAGTGCCTTCGGAGCAGTTCAGAGTGCTGATTGAGCACCTCTTCGCTGAGGAATCGTATTTCATGAGTTTTATTGATTTGTGTATTTCTCTTTGTATTTTTTGTTTGTATGTGTAATTCGTTGTGTTTTGGGATTTTAAATAAATATATAATTATCCACTTTTAAAATAATGGTACAAATAAAAGGTCATTTTTGGGGAAAAGTTGGTCTTTCTAAAAACGGTTTTGGGATGTTGCTACGAAGGTCCTATTGATGAACAAAAATATGCTTTTAGAAACCAAGGTGCAGCATGGTACGTGTCCATATTTATTAAATGAACACGGAAATAACAAAATAACAACGAGAAAAGACCGAAAACAGTTCTGTCTGGTGCAGCAGACACACACAACAGAAAACAGAAAACAATCACCCACCGAACCCAATAGAAAACAGGCTACCTAAATATGGTTCTCAATCGGGGACAACGATTGACAGCTGCCTCTGATGGAGAACCATACCAGGCCAAACACAGAAATCTAAAATCATAGAAAAACTGTGTGTGTGTGCGCGTGCGTGCACGCGCGTGTGTGTGTGTGTCACGGATCATCAAAAGTCTCACATTGGCAGTTTGAAGTGACTCAAATGAGTAAAATATGTTACATATCCATCTCTGTTATTTTTTACTGCAGTCTGAACAACCCCCCAAAAAAGCACATGGGATCAGATATTCATAACCAGATATTACACACCACATTATGTCATTTCATAACACCTGTACCTACCCTACCCTACCTACCCTACCCTACCTACCCTACCTACCTACCCTACCCTACCCTACCTACCTACCTACCTACCTACCTACCTACCTACCTACCTACCGACCTACCTACACTACCCTACCCCACCCTACCCTACCCTACCTACCTACCTACCCTACCCTAACCTACCTACCCTACCTAACCTAACCTACCCTACCCTACCCTACCCTACCCTACACTACCCTACCCTACTATCAAGGTGTGTTTACTGAATTTACCTTTTGCTCTGTTGATCAAAGGACTGTTTACACCCCCTGGATAGCATCCAATGATCCTAGCTAATGTGATGTCACTCCTCGAGGACTGTTTACACACACATCCACTGGATAGCATCCAATGATCCTAGCTAATGTGATGTCACTCCTCGAGGACTGTTTACACCCCCTGGATAGCATCCAATGATGCTAGCTAATGTGATGTCACTCCTCGAGGACTGTTTACACCCCCTGGATAGCATCCAATGATCCTAGCTAAGGCGATGTCACTCCTCGAGGACTGTTTACATCCCCTGGATAGCATCCAATGATCCTAGCTAATGCGATGTCACTCCTCGAGGACTGTTTACATCCCCTGGATATCATCCAATGATCCTAGCTAAGGCGATGTCACTCCTCGAGGACTGTTTACACCCCCTGGATAGCATCCAATGATCCTAGCTAATGTGATGTCACTCCTCGAGGACTGTTTACACACACATCCCCTGGATAGCATCCAATGATCCTAGCTAATGTGATGTCACTCCTCGAGGACTGTTTACACCCCCTGGATAGCATCCAATGATCCTAGCTAATGTGATGTCACTCCTCGAGGACTGTTTACACCCCCTGGATAGCATCCAATGATCCTAGCTAAGGCAATGTTACTCCTCGAGGACTGTTTACATCCCCTGGATAGCATCCAATGATCCTAGCTAAGGCGATGTCACTCCTCGAGGACTGTTTACATCCCCTGGATAGCATCCAATGATCCTAGCTAAGGCAATGTTACTCCTCGAGGACTGTTTACATCCCCTGGATAGCATCCAATGATCCTAGCTAAGGCGATGTCACTCCTCGAGGACTGTTTACATCCCCTGGATAGCATCCAATGATCCTAGCTAAGGCGATGTCACTCCTCGAGGACTGTTTACACACACATCCCCTGGATAGTATCCAATGATCCTAGCTATTGCGATGTCACTCCTCGAGGACTGTTTACATCCCCTGGATAGCATCCAATGATCCTAGCTAATGCGATGTCACTCCTCGAGGACTGTTTACATCCCCTGGATAGCATCCAATGATCCTAGCTAAGGCGATGTCACTCCTCGAGGACTGTTTACACACACATCCCCTGGATAGTATCCAATGATCCTAGCTATTGCGATGTCACTCCTCGAGGACTGTTTACATCCCCTGGATAGCATCCAATGATCCTAGCTAAGGCGATGTCACTCCTCGAGGACTGTTTACATCCCCTGGATAGCATCCAATGATCCTAGCTAATGCAATGTCACTCCTCGAGGACTGTTTACACACACATCCCCTGGATAGTATCCAATGATCCTAGCTATTGCGATGTCACTCCTCGAGGACTGTTTACACCCCCTGGATAGCATCCAATGATCCTAGCTAAGGCGATGTCACTCCTCGAGGACTGTTTACATCCCCTGGATAGCATCCAATGATCCTAGCTAATGCGATGTCACTCCTCGAGGACTGTTTACATCCCCTGGATAGCATCCAATGATCCTAGCTAATGTGATGCCACTCCTCGAGGGTGGGACATCTTCATTGGGCATGGGACACAAGCTAAGGCATGATCACCGTTTAGCTGGCCACCTTTAATGAGGGTGTTTAGTGATTAAAGGCTGAAACACCCACTGATTTGAAGGCACACTACTGAGGATGTGTCCCAAAATTGACATCTTAACCCAGTCTAAGAAATAAACCTCCCATGCCACTCTGTCAACATCACGGCAAATCTCATGCGAGTGCATTCCATCTATTGGCACAATGGACGGGTTTTTACATCTCGGCCCGTGTTTTATGATTCCACATAGACTTTGACAAAAGCTAAGCACTTATATGTTGGTTTCCCACAAAGACAAAAAAATGTGTTTGCGAAAGCCCTCAGTGCTGAACTTCTAAATGTCAGTAAATGGTTATATGACAATAAGCTGTTACTTCACCTTGGAGAAACAGTCCCTCAGGACCAAAGTGAAACTGAGGAAATGCCCAGATTCAAAGGTGGTAGTAGGTGACATACTAGTCACAGCAAAATGCTCTGTTAAGTATCTTGGATGTGTGCTAGATAACCATCTGACAGGGGGAGAGTATGGCATAAAATGTTATCGCCAAGGTGAACTGTAAAATTAGATTTCTGGCTAAGAACCTCCACATATATGGATAAGAATACAATGGGGGCATTGTCAGGGGCTCTTGTTCGGTGCCACTTTGACTGTGCATGCGCTTCCTGGTACAATAGGGCCCCCCAATTTATTAAAACATTAATTGCAGACATCTCAGAGCAAATTAGTCAAAATTATTCTTCAACTACCAGCACTTACGCATCTTGACTATTTCCCCACGTTGAAAGACTTTAGATGGCTTAAATTAGAGGAGAGTGTCGCTCAGATAAAAGTGTGTGTCTTGCACATCAGATTGTCCACATTATGGTCCCCAGGTACCTGTGTAACTACTTTAACTTAGTGAGGGATAACCATAACTATTCCACTAGTCAAACTGATGTTGTTCCTTTTAGATTTAGAAAGAAACATTTTCATACTCGGCTGAATAATCTTCCAAAGAATTTGAAACGTACAGTTGAATTCGAAAGGTTACAAACACTTCAGCCAAATACATTTAAACTCAGTTTTTCACAATTCCTGACATTGAATCCAAGTAAAAATTCCCTGTCTTAGGTCAGTTAGGATCAACACTTTGTTTTAAGAATGTGAAATGTCAGAATAATAGTAGAGAGAATGATTTACTTCAGCTTTTGTTTTTTTCATCACATCCCAGTGGGTCAGAAGTTTACATACACTCAATTAGTATTTGGTAGCGTTGCCTTTAAATTGTTTAACTTGGGTCAAACGTTTTGGGTAGCCTTCCACAAGCTTCCCACAATAATTTGGTGAATTTTGTTTTCCTTAAGCCAATTTGACACAACTTTGCAAGTATGGAAGTATGGAAGACCCATTTGCGACCAAGCTTTAACTTCCTGACTGATGTCTTGAGATGTTGCTTGAATATATCCACATAATTTTCATTCTTCATGATGCCATCTATTTTGTGAAGTGCACCAGTCCCTCCTGCAGCAAAGCACCCCCACAACATGATGCTGCCACCCCCGTGCTTCACGGTTGGGATGGTGTTCTTTGGCTTGCAAGCCTCCCCCTTTTTCCTCCAAACATAACGATGGTCATTATGGCCAAATAGTTACATTTTTTGTTTCATCAGACCAGAGAATATTTCCCCAAAAAGTACGATCTTTGTCCCCATGTGCAGTTGCAAACCGTAGTCTGACATTTTATTTGCGGTTTTGGAACAGTGGCTTCTTCCTTGCTGAGCGGCCTTTCAGGTTATGTCGATATAGGACTCGTTTTTACTGTGGATATTGATACTTTTGTACCTGCTTCCTCCAGCATCTTCACAAGGTCCTTTGCTGTTGTTCTGGGATTGATTTGCACTTTTCGCATCCAAAGTACGTTCATCTCTAGGAGACAGAATGTGTCTCTTTCCTGAGCGGTATGGCGGCTGCGTGGTCCCATGGTGTTTATACTTGTGTACTATTGTTTGTACAATAGTCTGGTTCATCCTTGGGAGCAATTTCCAAACGCCTGGTACCTTCAGGCGTTTGGAAATTGCTCCCAAGGATGAACCAGACTTGTGGAGGGGTATAATTGTATCTCTGAGGTCTTATTTTTTCCCCCGTGATGTCAAGCAAAGAGGCACTGAGTTTGAAGGTAGGCCTTGAAAAACATCCACAGGTACACCTACAATTGACTCAAATCATGTCAATTGGCCTATCAGAAGCTTCTAAAGCCATGACATAATTTTCTGGAATTTTCCAAGCTGTTTAAAGGCCCAGTCAACTTAGTGTATCTAAACGTCTGACCCACTAGAATTGTGATACAGTGAATTATAAGTTAAATAATCTGTCTGTAAACAATTGTTGGAAAAATTACTTGTGTCATGCACAAAGTAGATGTCCTAACCAACTTGCCAAAACTATAGTTTGTTAACAAGATAGTTAGTGGAGTGGTTGCAAAACGAGTTTTAATGACTCCAACCTAAGTTTATGTAAACTTCCAACTTCAACTATATGTTTGTCTGTGTGTTTATATTATGGATTGATTGTTTATATATTAAGGTGAGACAAGGAAGATGTACCTGTCCGTAGTTGTTTATTAGGAACAGAAATTATATTCATTATCGGATGCTGTGAAACAAACAACAATTGTGTCTGTCATTGTCTGTTGTCATTACGATCGCTGCCTAACCTTCCACTTTCCCTCTTTTAAAGGACCACAATTGAAATAATCTGTTAAGCTTTATCGTGTTATCCTTAATGATTTTCTTAAATTGTGTGTGGAGGAGTCACCTGCTGGAACGACCTTATGTATGGATTTGACAAATTGTCCAAGAAATTCAATCAATCAATCAATCAATCAATCAATCGACCACAAACGAGTAATGGCTGTGTTTAACAGGTTATATTATAGCCAGGGCTTAATTTGTAAATCCGGAAGTCCCAAAACAAAAAGTGAGCTCAAGAGGGGATGACCTGGGGAGCTCTGAGAGAGAGAAAAAATCACCTCTAAAATCAAGCATTGCATGCATATTATCACATTTTGCATTGAGTAGTAGAGTCAATTGCAGAATTTGCACACTTGTGGAATAGTTATCGTAGCCTAGGATCCCGAAAATGTGACCTTTTATCAATTAATTTCATGCAATTCTAAGTCATTTTACATGACTGGAGACTTTGGACAGAATATTTTTTAATACCGAACAAATGATGGAATTGACAGGCTACTTTGACACTTACAACCTGAGGATCTGATATCAATAAAAAACACCTTGTCTTGATCCATCAACAGCCCAGGCCTTGATGTGTGTGGAGACTCATATTGTAGACTACAATATGAGGAGGAAAATTATAGTCTGAAAAATGCTTTCCAGTTTCACCGACTCACCTAATTATGCGCAGCTCACTCGCCGGTGACGGCCGATACAATTCCTGTCAAAAGACTCAAAATAATTGATCAAATATGTTGGTAGTCTACAGCATAAGAATTTGACATGCCTTGTTATTGGGCTATACACAATCCACAGCTAAGCAAGAAGCTACTGAGCCTCTGGCTAAATTATAGGCCTTAACTTCGACCATAGCCCTCATTGTTAAATATGCCGTCCTTAAAAGGCCATTCAAACTAATGTAGAGTCACAGAGGACCTGAGAAATATAGCTGTCCTCTCGAACTGAAAGGTCAATGGTAGCATGTTTCAACATGCATTTTAAATAGGAGAGGAGGAGGTGGGGGGTGGTGGATCTTTATTTATGTTGTTCTAAAGCAGTAATCCTCATAACCTGATGGATTCCCCCTCCAAAATAACTCAACACTCCCCTCCCAACATCTTGTGTTTTCCTCTATTTGACCATAGCCTCGGAAGTCCAAAGTTCTCACACACCATGAGCGGAGCCTGGAAGCCGAGGCTAATTTGACCACAGCCCTTTTGAGGTTCTCTGTTTGACCAGACCTCCAGAAATTGATAGCAGAGCTGAGATCAATTGATTGCCAAGTTACTGTAATAGACCATGGTTCCTGTCCAAGTGACTGTCACAGACCATGGTTCCTGTCCAAGGTACTGTCACAGACCATGGTTCCTGTCCAAGTTACTATCACAGACCATGGTTCCTGTCCAAGTTACTGTCACAGACCATGGTTCATGTCCAAGTTACTATCACAGACCATGGTTCCTGTCCAAGTTACTGTAATAGACCATGGTTCCTGTCCAAGTGACTGTCACAGACCATGGTTCCTGTCCAAGTTACTGTCACAGACCATGGTTCCTGTCCAAGTTACTCTCACAGATCATGGTTCCTGTCCAAGTTACTGTCACAGACCATGGTTCCTGTAAAAGTGACTGTCACAGACTATGGTTCCTGTCCAAGTTACTGTCACAGACCATGGTTCCTGTCCAAGTGACTGTCACAGACCATGGTTCCTGTCCAAGTTACTGTCACAGACCATGGTTCCTGTAAAAGTGACTGTCACAGACTATGGTTCCTGTCCAAGTTACTGTCACAGACTATGGTTCCTGTCCAAGTTACTGTCACAGACCATGGTTCCTGTCCAAGTGACTGTCACAGACCATGGTTCCTGTCCAAGGTACTGTCACAGACCATGGTTCCTGTCCGAGTTACTGTCACAGACTATGGTTCCTGTCCAAGTTACTGTCACAGACTATGGTTCCTGTCCAAGTTACTGTCACAGACCATGGTTCCTGTCCAAGTGACTGTCACAGACCATGGTTCCTGTCCAAGTTACTGTCACAGACCATGGTTCCTGTAAAAGTGACTGTCACAGACTATGGTTCCTGTCCAAGTTACTGTCACAGACTATGGTTCCTGTCCAAGTTACTGTCACAGACCATGGTTCCTGTCCAAGTGACTGTCACAGACCATGGTTCCTGTCCAAGTGACTGTCACAGACCATGGTTCCTGTCCAAGGTACTGTCACAGACCATGGTTCCTGTCCGAGTTACTGTCACAGACTATGGTTCCTGTCCAAGTTACTGTCACAGACTATGGTTCCTGTCCAAGTTACTGTCACAGACCATGGTTCCTGTCCAAGTTACTGTCACAGACCATGGTTCCTGTCCAAGTTACTGTCACATACTATGGTTCCTATCCAAGTTACTGTCACAGACCATGGTTCCTGTCCAAGTTACTGTAATAGACCATGGTTCCTGTCCAAGTGACTGTCACAGACCATGGTTCCTGTCCAAGTTACTGTCACAGACCATGGTTCCTGTCCAAGTTACTGTCACAGACCATGGTTCCTGTCCAAGTTACTGTCACAGACCATGGTTCCTGTCCAAGTTACTGTCACAGACCATGGTTCCTGTCCAAGTTACTATCACAGACCATGGTTCCTGTCCAAGGTACTGTCACAGACCATGGTTCCTGTCCAAGTTACTGTCACAGACCATGGTTCCTGTCCAAGTTACTGTCACAGACCATGGTTCCTGTCCAAGTTACTGTCACAGACCATGGTTCCTATCCAAGTTACTATCACAGACCATGGTTCCTGTCCAAGTTACTGTCACAGACCATGGTTCCTGTCCATTGGGGATGAGTGTAGGGACTGAGTTTACTGATGTAAAGTCTAATTACTGTAGGATATGATTCCCTATATGAATCTCTGGGTTGGAATGAGATTTAGAAAAAGTACAAAGGGAAATCTACTTCAATGACAACTGGAGCCATCTAAATGTTTTTTATTTATTTTGTTATTTTTTATTTAACCTTTATTTAACTAGGCAGGTCAGTTAAGAACACAATAAGATACTAATTATTTTAGCAAAAATGTTTATCTTTAATTTACAATCTGTAGAAGCTATGATAATAGAAAGGTTCATTACTTTTGTGAAGCATCACAGCACAGTTGAAAAATATATGGCAAATAGAAATCCAAAATGGATGGTGTTGAGAGACAGATGGGAGGGGTTGAATGGAGCTGAAGGGTGGGACTGATAACAAGATAACTAATGTAAAACATATGGAGCTGAAGGGACTGGATGGTGTTGAGAGATAGATGGGAGGGGTTGAATGGAGCTGAAGGGTGGGACTGATAACAAGATAACTAATGTAAAACATATGGAGCTGAAGGGACTGGATGGTGTTAAGAGACAGATGGGAGGGGTTGAATGGAGCTGAAGGGACTGGATGGTGTTAAGAGAGAGATGGGAGGGGTTGAATGGAGCTGAAGGGACTGGATGGTGTTAAGAGACAGATGGGAGGGGTTGAATGGAGCTGAAGGGACTGGATGGTGTTAAGAGACAGATGGGAGGGGTTGAATGGAGCTGAAGGGACTAGATGGTGTTAAGGAATAGATGGGAGGGGTTGAATGGAGCTGAAGGGACTGGATGGTGTTGAGAGACAGATGGGAGGGGTTGAATGGAGCTGAAGGGTGGGAATGGATGGTGTTGAGAGACAGATGGGAGGGGTTGAATGGAGCTGAAGGGTGGGACTAATAACAACAAGATAACCAATGTAAAACATATGGGGTCTGTAAAATGTATATAGGTTCAGAACCTTCGTGAAATAGCACAGTTACAAAGATATGGCAAATAGAAATCAAACTGGATGGACATCAGAAATAGAGGAAGGACTAAAAACAAACAAAATAGAACTATTGTAAAATAGATTGTCTGTAAAGTGTGTGTAGTATGTATAAACTGAAGGTAGAAGCCTAAGTGTTACTGTTAATTAGTTTTCTCCAATTGGGGGAGGGGTTTGGGGAATTATAAAGGTATATTCAAGAAAAGAAAGTGTGTGTGTATATATATGGGTATGTGTATGTATATATATGGGTATGTGTATGAATATATATGGGTATGTGTATGTATATATATATGGGTATGTGTATGTATATATATGGGTATGTGTGTGTATATATATATATGGGTATGTGTATGTATATATATGGGTATGTGTGTGTATATATATGGGTATGTGTATGTATATATATGGGTATGTGTGTGTATATATATATGGGTATGTGTATGTATATATATGGGTATGTGTATGTACATATATGGGTATGTGTGTGTATATATATATGGGTATGTGTATGTATATATATGGGTATGTGTGTGTATATATATGGGTATGTGTATGTATATATATGGGCAAGTGTATGTATATATATGGGTATGTGTGTGTATATATATATGGGTATGTGTGTGTATATATATGGGTATGTGTATGTATATATATGGGTATGTGTGTGTATATATATATGGGTATGTGTGTGTATATATATGGGTATGTGTGTGTATATATATGGGTATGTGTATGTATATATATATATATGGGTATGTGTATGTATATATATATATATATATGGGTATGTGTATGTATATATATATGGGTATGTGTGTGTATATATATATGGGTATGTGTATGTATATATATGGGTATGTGTGTGTATATATATGGGTATGTGTGTGTATATATATGGGTATGTGTGTGTATATATATGGGTATGTGTGTGTGTATATATATGGTATGTGTATGTATATATATGGGCAAGTGTATGTATATATATGGGTATGTGTGTGTATATATATGGGTATGTGTATGTATATATATGGGCAAGTGTATGTATATATATGGGTATGTGTGTGTATATATATTTATGGGTATGTGTGTGTATATATATATGGGTATGTGTGTGCATATATATATGGGTATGTGTGTGTATATATATGGGTATGTGTATGTATATATATATGGGTATGTGTATGTATATATATATGGGTATGTGTGTGTATATATATATGGGTATGTGTGTGTATATATATATGGGTATGTGTGTGTATATATATGGGTATGTGTATGTATATATATGGGTATGTGTGTGTATATATATATGGGTATGTGTATGTATATATATGGGTATGTGTGTGTATGTATATATATGGGTATGTGTATGTATATATATGGGTATGTGTGTATATATATATATGGGTATGTGTATGTATATATATGGGTATGTGTGTGTATGTATATATATGGGTATGTGTATGTATATATATGGGTATGTGTGTATATATATATATGGGTATGTGTATGTATATATATGGGTATGTGTGTATATATATATGGGTATGTGTATGTATGTGTGTGTATATATATATGGGCATGTGTGTGTATATATATATGGGTATGTGTGTGTATGTATATACAGTATTTCAATTGACTGATTTCCTTATATGAACTGTAACTGTAATATATATATATATATATATATATATATATATATATATATATATATATATATATATATATTTACTACAAAAATAAATGGGGGATTGGAAATGGCACAGACAATTACATTGATGGAAGCAACAATCTATCCTTAATGTCATAGCTGATCCACCCCCTAAAAAATAAATATATATGTATATATTTTTTTTTTAAATGAAGAAAAATAAATATATAAATACATTTTTTTAAATAAATAATACAATCTTATATATAATGACAGCCAAATCCTAACCTGGACAACACTGGCCAAGTGTGCGCAGCACAATAGGACTCACAATCACGGCCGGTTGTGATTTAGCCTGGAATCGAACCAGGGTCTGTAGTGACACCTCTAGCAATGCGATGCAGTGCCTTCGACCGCTGCACTACCCGGGAGCCCAGAGCATAGGCCTGTAACTGTGCTGCTGGCAACAATTTAATTCCGTATTTTTGCCAATGTTTACTGGTCATATTCATCAGGTGTTAAACGTTTGTAAATTCATCAGTTATTCTGCTCTCTGGAAAACGCAGCCCAGAATGCTCTGAAATCGGAATAGATAGCCAGAGTAAATTAACGAACGCAAACTAAAGTGCTGGGAAAGTAGTCCAAAATGACTAAAACAGCAGTATCATTAGATCTGTATAATATACTTCTGTTCTGAATTGCAGAGATGCCGATGGAGATGTCATACCCTCTCATTTGTTGTGTAAGTGTTTGGCAAAGTGGTCAAGAGTGAATGATTTATTTCAAAAGTTGCATCGTTGTATTTACGGTGAACGGATGTTGGAAGTGATGTGGTCACAATGGGGAGATTTAGAATGTCGCAGCAACAAAAAAATCCCATTAAAGTGGACTGAAGACAAAAATAGAGACAAACACATGCATAGTTTAAAAAGTATAAATCATATGAAAAAAAAAGTTGTATTGCTAGCACACTATTCCAGATTAGTCTGCACGCTTTGAAATGTTGAATGGCATTTCTAGTTTACACTGTGTGTAAGAGCAGTAGCATGCAGAACAATAAGGAGAATAATGTGTTGCAAGTCCCACCTAACTATGAAGTTGTCTACTGTCCATTGACCACTTTACCTCATCTATTGATTGCATTGTTTGAACAGAGTCTTGGCAGTTAATTAAAAACATGTCCAGAGATACAACCTCTCTTATCATCACCCAGTGCCTGGGCTTACCTCCGCTGTACCCGCACCCCACCATACCCCTGTCTGCGTATTATGCCCTGAATATATTCTACTATGCCCAGAAATCTGCTCCTTTTATTCCTTTTCCCCACAGCTCTAGGCGACCAGTTTTGATAGCCTTTAGCCGCACCCTCATACTACTCCTTCTCTGTTCCGCGGGTGATGTGGAGGTAAGCCCAGGCCCTGCATGTCCCCAGGCACCCTCATTCGTTGACTTCTGTGATCGAAAAAGCCTTGGTTTCATGCATGTCAACATCAGAAGCCTCCTCCCTAAGTTTGTTTTACTCACTGCTTTAGCACACTCTGCTAACCCTGATGTCCTTGCCGTGTCTGAATCCTGGCTTAGGAAGGCCACCAAAAATTCTGAGATTTCCATACCCAACTATAACATTTTCCGTCAAGATAGAACTGCCAAAGGGGGAGGAGTTGCAGTCTACTGCAGAGATAGCCTGCAAAGTAATGTCATATTTTCCAGGTCCATACCCAAACAGTTGGAACTACTAATTTTAAAAATTACTCTCTCCAGAAATAAGTCTCTCACTGTTGCCGCCTGCTACCGACCCCCCGCAGCTCCCAGCTGTGCCCTGGACACCATTTGTGAATTGATCGCCCCCCATCTAGCTTCAGAGTTTGTTCTGTTAGGTGACCTAAACTGGGATATGCTTAACACCCCGGCAGTCCTACAATCTAAGCTAGATGCCCTCAATCTCACACAAATCATCAAGGAACCCACCAGGTACTACCCTAAATCTTTAAACAAGGGCACCCTCATAAATGTCATCCTGACCAACTGGCCCTCCAAATACACCTCCGCTGTCTTCAACCAGGATCTCAGCAATCACTGCCTCATTGCCTGTATCCGCTACGGATCCGCAGTCAAACGACCACCCCTCATCACTGTCAAACGCTCCCTAAAACACTTCTGCGAGCAGGCCTTTCTAATCGACCTGGCCCGGGTATCCTGGAAGGATATTGACCTCATCCCGTCAGTTGAGGATGCCTGGTCATTCTTTAAAAGTAAC
This sequence comes from Oncorhynchus masou masou, assembly GCF_036934945.1. NCBI lineage: Eukaryota > Metazoa > Chordata > Actinopteri > Salmoniformes > Salmonidae > Oncorhynchus > Oncorhynchus masou. The sequence continues at coordinate 115,989,557 of NC_088235.1, read as the reverse complement.
TTCCTCACCATTTTAGATAAGCATGCTCCGTTCAAAAAATGCAGAACTAAGAACAGATATAGCCCATGGTTCACTCCAGACCTGACTGCCCTCAACCAGCACAAAAACATCCAGTGGCGGACTGCAATAGCATCGGATAGTCCCCGCGATATGCAACTGTTCAGGGAAGTCAGGAACTAATACACGCAGTCAGTCAGGAAAGCTAAAGCCAGCTTCTTCAGGCAGAAAGTTGCATCCTGTAGTTCTAACTCCAAAAGGTTCTGGGACACTGTAAAGTCCACGGAGAACAAGAGCACCTCCTCCCAGCTGCCCACTGCACTGAGGCTAGGTAACACGGTCACCACCGATAAATCCATGATTATCAAAAACTTCAACAAGCATTTCTCAACGGCTGGCCATGCCTTCCTCCTGGCTACTCCAACCTAGGCCAACAGCTCCGCCCCCCCAGCTACTCGCCCAAGCCTCTCCAGGTTCTCCTTTACCCAATTACAGATAGCAGATGTTCAACGCCATACAACACTCCTTCTGTGGACTCCAACGGCTCTTAAACGATAGTAAAACCAAATGCATTATTTTCAACCGTTCGCTGCCTGCACCAGCACCTAGAATATGTGGACATCTATAAGTACCTAGGTGTCTGGCTTGACTGTAAACTCTCCTTCCAGACTCATATCAAACATCTCCAATCTAAAATCAAATCGAGAGTCGGCTTTCTATTCCACAACAAAGCCTCCTTCACTCACGCCGCCAAACTTACCCTAGTAAAACTGACTATCCTATCGATCCTCGACGATGTCATCTACAAAATAGCTTCCAATACTCTACTCAGCAAACTGGATGCAGTTTATCACAGTGCCATCCGTTTTGTTACTAAAGCACCTTATACCACCCACCACTGCGACCTGTATGCTCTAGTCGGCTGGCCCTCGCTACATATTCGTCGCCAGACCCACTGGCTCCAGGTCATCTACAAGTCCATGCTAGGTAAAGCTCCGCCTTATCTCAGTTCACTGGTCACGATTGCAACACCCACCCGTAGCACGCGCTCCAGCAGGTGTATCTCACTGATCATCCCTAAAGCCAACACCTCATTTGGCCGCCTTTCGTTCCAGTTCTCTGCTGCCTGTGACTGGAACGAATTGCAAAAATTGCTGAAGTTGGAGACTTTTATCTCCCTCACCAACTTTAAACATCAACTATCTGAGCAGCTAACCTATCATTGCAGCTGTACATAGTCCATCTGTAAATAGCCCACCCAATCTACCTACCTCATCCCCATACTGTTTTTATTTATTTTATTTTCTGCTCTTTTGCACACCAACATCTGCTATCTAATTATTCGCCTACCTCCTCATGCCTTTTGCACACAATGTATATAGACTCTCTTTTTTCTTTCTACTGTGTTATTGACTTGTTTATTGTTTACTCCATGTGTAACTCTGTGTTGTTGTCTGTTCACACTGCTATGCTTTATCTTGGCCAGGTCGCAGTTGTAAATGAGAACTTGTTCTCAACTAGCCTACCTGGTTAAATAAAGGTAAAATAAAATAAATAAAAAATCATTCTTCTAAAATTGTCTGGCTAGCTAACAAACACAAAGGTCAAATTGTTCATTGTTATCACAAATATTTTATCACAGCACTTGCAAATTAATGGTTGACCAACTCCATGACCAAAATGGTTTACATCCAGTCATAACAAGGTTCATGACCCTTCTAGTATTCTAATTCCAAATGTTCTGTTTGGGGATGACCATGCGCTGCATGCCGGGATACATCTCAGTGTTGACACAAAATGGTCGAGTATATTTTGTGACCTGGGAGTTTAGCAGGCCTAAAAACCAAACTTGTATCGTATTATTTGGCACGCAGAACATCCATTGGAATAGTATATAGTAAGTGCCGTATATAGTGTTCTCGGAAGGACACGTGAGAGCAAGACTGTCGAAGGAAAGCTGATTTGGCCACAGACAGAAAGTCCGCCCCTGAATGACTCGGCTACCGCTCACAGGTCGGTAGTATACAATATCTATCTAACGCTAGCTAGCTAACACCGGGGATACCGGGATTGGACTGCAATTTACTGTCCGAGGTGATTCCGTAAACAGCGTGAAAAACATCTCCAAAATATTCATACACGTTTGCAGTGATTTGACTTTCTTCTTTTTTTAACTCCGTATCCACCCTCCAGTTGTTGACATGTTGACATGTCCAGTTTGACATATGGGTTTGACTTCGATTGAACTGGAATCATCTAGCTTCTTCTCAACTCGCTGCTGCTGTGACGTGCACTATCGTTCGACTAGCTTGTGTTTGTCAACAATGTAACAATGTCGCAACATTGTAATCATTACGCCGATACTGTTGCAACATTGTAATCATTACGCAACAGAAACCGTTTACTCTAAATGGGAACCGCGAATGAGAGTTGCCATTGGACAAATTCCCCAGTAGGTCCCTCCCCGTGTCGTTCCGTTAGCTTCCGTTTGGTTCTTAAACGGTAAACGGTTTCCGTAATGAATACACCCCAACCTAAATAAAATAATGTTGCAACAATTGTAATGAGTTTGTTGACATCCGGGTGCTGTAGAATATTATCTTCCATGTAAAGCACGAACCATATTCTGAATGACGAAGCAAGACTTACTATGTCGAAGGAAGCAAATGAATATGAGGTAGTTGAACTGTATACCTGTTTAATTTCTGTCTTTTTCATGACTTATTCCCGACTTCTTACGGACGTATATTTTGGAAAGCCTAATATAAAGATGATCCTCAAAGGTTAGTTCTCTAACTTCCTCCCATCCCGTCCGTTTCAGAGTCCAGTCACCTTCATCACAGAGCACACTAAACCAAGCCGAATGTAAGTGGCAGGTACAGGCATGTTACTACTACTAATGCCCCAGATTCCCATGAGATACCTCATTTGGCACACAGTTTCTTGAAAACAATTGTTCTGTAATTCCTATTTGGACTGAACATGTATTGTGAAATATCATTCTGATATGACACTGTGGTGTAAGGATAGATATTATCATTTTGATATGTAAGGATAGATATTATCATTTTGATATGTAAGGATAGATATTATCATTCTGGTATGTAAGGATAGATATTTTTCATTTTGATATGTAAGGATAGATATTATCATTCTGGTATGTAAGGATAGATATTATCATTCTGGTATGTAAGGATAGATATTATCATTATGATATGTAAGGATAGATATTATCATTCTGGTATGTAAGGATAGATATTATCATTCTGGTATGTAAGGATAGATATTATCATTCTGGTATGTAAGGATAGATATTATCATTCTGGTATGTAAGGATAGATATTATCATTTTGATATGTAAGGATAGATATTATCATTATGATATGTAAGGATAGATATTATCATTATGATATGTAAGGATAGATATTATCATTTTGATATGTAAGGATAGATATTATCATTCTGATATGTAAGGATAGATATTATCATTCTGATATGTAAGGATAGATATTATCATTCTGGTATGTAAGGATAGATATTATCATTGGATAATATGGATCAATTTGCAACATTGGAGCCAAATCATAGGCCTGCTACATTTTCCTCCAAATGCATGCAATGCTGTGATTAACTTACAATTAGTACATTTAACATAACTGTTGCATCGCTAGTTTATTCTGACTGTTTTGATTGTTTTTGTGCTTTTTAAATAACATTGTATCTTCTATGTGTGATTTGTTAGTCATGTGATGAGCAAGCTTCCTTTTTTTCAATGGTCATCGTACTAAAACCTTGTCACTTCCTGTTTGAATGTCCTGTACAGGAAGAGAGCGGCTGCAAAGCATCTAATTGAGCGCTACTTTTGCCAGTTAACAGAGGGCTGTGGAAATGGGGCCTGCACGAATGAGTTCTGTGCTTCGTGTCTTGGTTTTCAACCGCTGGATCACAACACGGCGGCTATCAGAGCCCTGGAGCTCTATAAAATGAACGCCAAACTGTGTGGTCGTCACTCTGCTGCCTTCCCTGACAACAGCAGTGCCAAAGAAACCCACCCTACCTTATTGGGCGACCATCACAGGAAGATGCCAGACCACGAAGACAACCTGTTTCCCCCTAGGGAAGACTTCAGAGGTAAACACAATACTTTTCACAGTCCCAAAATGGCACCCTGTATAGTGCACTGCCCTGTGTGACCTTTTTTCTCGAGAGAATCAAATGGTTGTTCATGCATTCATTTTTAGAGAGAATCAAATGGTTGTTCATGCATTCATTTTAGAGAGAATCAAATGGTTGTTCATGCATTCATTTTAGAGAATCAAATGGTTGTTCATATATTCATTTTAGAGAGAATCAAATGGTTGTTCATGCATTCATTTTAGAGAGAATCAAATGGTTGTTCATGCATTCATTTTAGAGAGAATCAAATGGTTGTTCATGCTTTCATTTGAGAGAGAATCAAATGGTTGCTGATGTATTAATTTTAGAGAGACTCAAATGGCTGCCCAAGCATTCATTTTCCCTGTGATCTCACTGTGCCCAGAGGTGCATTACCTGACCGAGGAGAAGGTGTATGAGATCCTGGGTATCTGTGAGGGGAAGAAGGACTACTCTCCTCTGATCCGAGTCATCGGGAGGATCTTCTCCAGCGCTGACGGGCTGGTGCAGAGCTTCAGGAAAGACAAGGAGCAACACCCCAACACCAAGGAGCAGCTTAATACCCACCAGGCCAAAGATGAGGACAAGGACGAGGACGACAAGGAGAGAACCACCGCCATGGAGCAGGAATCGGAGGCCTCGGCATCCATTGAGGGAGCGACGGGCTCGACGGAGAAGAGACTGGGTCCTGTGGAGGTCTCAGTGGACATAGAAGCTGTGAGGAGAGTGTACGACAGACTCCTCTCCAACGAGAAGATGGAATCGGCCTTCCTCAACGCCCTGGTCTACCTAACTCCCAACGTAGAGCTGGACCTAACCTATCTGGACGTGTACGACACCAACCCAGACTACCTAAACATCTTCATCATCGTGATGGAGAACAGCAGCCTCCACAGCCCAGAGTACCTGGAGATGGCCATGCCTCTGTTCTGTAAGTGTATGAGTAAACTCCCTCTGCCGGCCCTGGCCAAGCTGACGCGCCTGTGGTCTCAGTACAGTGTCGAGCACCTCAGGCGTATGATGGAGACCTTTCAGCAGCTCATCACCTACACGGTAACGTTACATTCTTCATCTGATTTTGAGCTTCTTCTTTTTTCATTCATGCTCACAGTCAACAAGACTGACTTGTACAGAATGCACAGTTACATGCTCAATATTCTCTATTCATTTTGTCATTTTCTACCTACCAAGAGTTTGATTCCTCTGTAATGAATAGTGCTAACTCAATGTAAACCAGAAGTGATATGTCACATGCACAAGATACAGCAGGTGTAAACAGTACAGTGAAATGCTTAGCTGTTATACACATTTTTAAATGTATTATTCTCATTTATTAAGGTAATCAGCAACGAGTACGACAGCGACAGTCTGGTCAACGATGATGAGTGTGTGGTGGCTGCAGCCAAGTGTCTGAAGGTACTGTTCTGATTTGAAACTGCCTTGGTCAATCTGATCTGACGGACAAGCTCGTTCCATACCAACTATTAGCAATACCTAGGAGTAGAACACAGGTCCATTAGCAATACCTAGGAGTAGAACCAAGGTCCATTAGCAATACCTAGGAGTAGAACCAAGGTCCATTAGCAATACCTAGGAGTAGAACCAAGGTCCATTAGCCATACCTAGGAGTAGAACCAAGGTCCATTAGCATGATCTCGGAGTAGAACCAAGGTCCATTAGCAATACCTAGGAGTAGAACCAAGGTCCATTAGCAATACCTAGGAGTAGAACCAAGGTCCATTAGCAATACCTAGGAGTAGAACCAAGGTCCATTAGCAATACCTAGGAGTAGAACCAAGGTCCATTAGCATGATCTCGGAGTAGAACCAAGGTCCATTAGCAATAGCTAGGATTAGAACCAAGGTCCATTAGTAATACCTAGGAGTAGAACCAAGGTCTATTAGCAATACTTAGGTTTAGAACCAAGGTCCATTAGTAATAGCTAGGAGTAGAACCAAGGTCCATTAGCAATAGCTAGGAGTAGAACCAAGGTCCATTAGCAATAGCTAGGAGTAGAACCAAGGTCCATTAGCAATAGCTAGGAGTAGAACCAAGGTCCATTAGCAATACCTAGGAGTAGAACCAAGGTCCATTAGCAATACCTAGGAGTAGAACCAAGGTCCATTAGCAATAGCTAGGAGTAGAACCAAGGTCCATTAGCAATACCTAGGAGTAGAACCAAGGTCCATTAGCAATACCTAGGAGTAGAACCAAGGTCCATTAGCATGATCTCGGAGTAGAACCAAGGTCCATTAGCAATACCTAGGAGTAGAACCAAGGTCCATTAGCAATAGCTAGGAGTAGAACCAAGGTCCATTAGCAATAGCTAGGAGTAGAACCAAGGTCCATTAGCAATACCTAGGAGTAGAACCAAGGTCCATTAGCAATAGCTAGGAGTAGAACCAAGGTCCATTAGCAATAGCTAGGAGTAGAACCAAGGTCCATTAGCAATAGCTAGGAGTAGAACCAAGGTCCATTAGCAATAGCTAGGAGTAGAACCAAGGTCCATTAGCAATAGCTAGGAGTAGAACCAAGGTCCATTAGCAATACTTAGGAGTAGAACCAAGGTCCATTAGCAATACTTAGGAGTAGAACCAAGGTCCATTAGCATTATCTCGGAGTAGAACCAAGGTCCATTAGCATTATCTCGGAGTAGAACCAAGGTCCATTAGCAATACCTAGGAGTAGAACCAAGGTCCATTAGCAATACCTAGGAGTAGAACCAAGGTCCATTAGCAATACTTAGGAGTAGAACCAAGGTCCATTAGCAATACCTAGGAGTAGAACCAAGGTCCATTAGCAATAGCTAGGAGTAGAACCAAGGTCCATTAGCATTATCTCGGAGTAGAACCAAGGTCCATTAGCATTATCTCGGAGTAGAACCAAGGTCCATTAGCAATACCTAGGAGTAGAACCAAGGTCCATTAGCAATACCTAGGAGTAGAACCAAGGTCCATTAGCAATACCTTGGAGTAGAACCAAGGTCCATTAGCAATACCTAGGAGTAGAACCAAGGTCCATTAGCAATACCTAGGAGTAGAACCAAGGTCCATTAGCAATACCTTGGAGTAGAACCAAGGTCCATTAGCAATACCTAGGAGTAGAACCAAGGTCCATTAGCAATACCAAGGAGTAGAACCAAGGTCCATTAGCAATACCTAGGAGTAGAACCAAGGTCCATTAGCAATACCTAGGAGTAGAACCAAGGTCCATTAGCATTATCTCGGAGTAGAACCAAGGCTGGAAGCAGAACACTCTCGCCCCACAGCTATGGAACGACTTGCCCTGTCAGGTAAGAGGTACAGACACAGTCAAGGTTTTTGAAAAACACACCTTTTTAGCCTTTAAACAATGATGTTACTGTCCTTTTAATTAAAGATTTCTCTATTTTTTTTATTTTTGTATATTTAGATTTTTTTGTAGACTTTTGTCAAATTTGATTTAATTTGTATTTTCAGACAATAACAACCATACAAGAGACAATAAACAGACTACCACATCAATGACATCACACCTGCTCAGACCCACATGTTCTCACTGCTACCGCGCACATCAATGACATCACACCTGCTCAGACCCTCATGTTCTCACTGCTACCGCGTACATCAATGACATCACACCTGCTCAGACCCACATGTTCTCACTGCTACCGCGCACATCAATGACATCACACCTGCTCAGACCCTCATGTTCTCACTGCTACCGCGCACATCAATGACATCACACCTGCTCAGACCCTCATGTTCTCACTGCTACCGCGCACATCAATGACATCACACCTGCTCAGACTCACATGTTCTCACTGCTGCCGCGCACATCAATGACATCACACCTGCTCAGACCCACATGTTCTCCCTGCTACCGCGCACATCAATGACATCACACCTGCTCAGAACCACATGTTCTCACTGCTACCGCGCACATCAATGACATCACACCTGCTCAGACCCACATGTTCTCCCTGCTACCGCGCACATCAATGACATCACACCTGCTCAGACCCACATGTACTCACTGCTACCGCGCACATCAATGACATCACAACCACGCCCTCCTCATCCTTCAGCCCCTGGATCTTTCCCATGCTTGTACACTGTATGTAGTGGGGTCTCTATGCCATATGGCTCGTTGACCGTTCTATTCTCATCCGTAGCCCACAATATTTTCAATATTTAAATAAATATATACACTTGATTCATCTACTGTTGTAGTTTTTGTTATTTATTATATCTTTATTTAACTAGGCAAGTCAGTTAAGAACAAATTATTATTTTCAATGACGGCCTAGGAACAGTGGGTTAACTGCCTTGTTCAGGGGAACAGTGGGTTAACTGCCTTGTTCAGGGGAACAGTGGGTTAACTG
>NC_088235.1:115971042-115978542 GCF_036934945.1 Oncorhynchus masou masou | reverse complement strand
TAAGATTAGACAAATCAAACCGTTGTACTATAACGAAATGTAATGAAAAGTTATAAAAAGTTATACTACCTGCGGACCGAAGTGTAGATGCGGCCGCTCGCTCCAACCGGAACCGGTGGCACTTTCTACCACTCCAACCTTTCTCCTGACTCTGCCTCCTCAACCCTCCTCTCTTCCCTTTCTGCATCCTTTGACTCTCTATGTCCCCTATCCTCCAGGCCGGCTCGGTCCTCCCCTCCCGCTCCGTGGCTCGATGACTCATTGCGAGCTCACAGAACAGAGCTCCGGGCAGCCGAGCGGAAATGGAGGAAAACTCGCCTCCCTGCGGACCTGGCATCCTTTCACTCCCTCCTCTCTACATTTTCCTCCTCTGTCTCTGCTGCTAAAGCCACTTTCTACCACTCTAAATTCCAAGCATCTGCCTCTAACCCTAGGAAGCTCTTTGCCACCTTCTCCTCCCTCCTGAATCCTCCTCCCCCTCCCCCTCCTCCTCTCTGCAGATGACTTCGTCAACCATTTTGAAAAGAAGGTCGACGACATCCGATCCTCGTTTGCTAAGTCAAACGACACCGCTGGTTCTGCTCACACTGCCCTACCCTGTGCTCTGACCTCTTTCTCCCCTCTCTCTCCAGATGAAATCTCGCTTCTTGTGACGGCCGGCCGCCCAACAACCTGCCCGCTCGACCCTATCCCCTCCTCTCTCCTCCAGACCATTTCCGGGGACCTTCTCCCTTACCTCACCTCGCTCATCAACTCATTCCTGACCGCTGGCTACGTCCCTTCCGTCTTCAAGAGAGCGAGAGTTGCACCCCTTCTGAAGAAACCTACACTCGATCCCTCCGATGTCAACAACTACAGACCAGTATCCCTTCTTTCTTTTCTCTCCAAAACTCTTGAACGTGCCGTCCTTGGCCAGCTCTCCCGCTATCTCTCTCAGAATGACCTTCTTGATCCAAATCAGTCAGGTTTCAAGACTAGTCATTCAACTGAGACTGCTCTTCTCTGCATCACGGAGGCGCTCCGCACTGCTAAAGCTAACTCTCTCTCCTCTGCTCTCATCCTTCTAGACCTATCGGCTGCCTTCGATACTGTGAACCATCAGATCCTCCTCTCCACCCTCTCCGAGTTGGGCATCTCCGGCGCGGCCCACGCTTGGATTGCGTCCTACCTGACAGGTCGCTCCTACCAGGTGGCGTGGCGAGAATCTGTCTCCTCGCCACGCGCTCTCACCACTGGTGTCCCCCAGGGCTCTGTTCTAGGCCCTCTCCTATTCTCGCTATACACCAAGTCACTTGGCTCTGTCATAACCTCACATGGTCTCTCCTATCATTGCTATGCAGACGACACACAATTAATCTTCTCCTTTCCCCCTTCTGATGACCAGGTGGCGAATCGCATCTCTGCATGTCTGGCAGACATATCAGTGTGGATGACGGATCACCACCTCAAGCTGAACCTCGGCAAGACGGAGCTGCTCTTCCTCCCGGGGAAGGACTGCCCGTTCCATGATCTCGCCATCACGGTTGACAACTCCATTGTGTCCTCCTCCCAGAGCGCTAAGAACCTTGGCGTGATCCTGGACAACACCCTGTCGTTCTCAACTAACATCATGGCGGTGGCCCGTTCCTGTAGGTTCATGCTCTACAACATCCGCAGAGTACGACCCTGCCTCACACAGGAAGCGGCGCAGGTCCTAATCCAGGCACTTGTCATCTCCCGTCTGGATTACTGCAACTCGCTGTTGGCTGGGCTCCCTGCCTGTGCCATTAAACCCCTACAACTCATCCAGAACGCCGCAGCCCGTCTGGTGTTCAACCTTCCCAAGTTCTCTCACGTCACCCCGCTCCTCCGCTCTCTCCACTGGCTTCCAGTTGAAGCTCGCATCCGCTACAAGACCATGGTGCTTGCCTACGGAGCTGTGAGGGGAACGGCACCGCAGTACCTCCAGGCTCTGATCAGGCCCTACACCCAAGCAAGGGCACTGCGTTCATCCACCTCTGGCCTGCTCGCCTCCCTACCATTGAGGAAGTACAGTTCCCGCTCAGCCCAGTCAAAACTGTTCGCTGCTCTGGCCCCCCAATGTTGGAACAAACTCCCTCACGACGCCAGGACAGCGGAGTCAATCACCACCTTCCGGAGACACCTGAAACCCCACCTCTTCAAGGAATACCTAGGATAGGATAAGTAATCCTTCTCACCACCCCCCTTAATGATTTAGATGCACTATTGTAAAGTGGCTGTTCCACTGGATGTCAGAAGGTGAATTCACCAATTTGTAAGTCGCTCTGGATAAGAGCGTCTGCTAAATGACTTAAATGTAAATGTAAATGTAAATGTAAGAGTGGAGGCTGTTATAGCATTAATGTTCCAACATCTAGTGGAAAGCCTTCCCAGAAGAGTGGAGGCTGTTATAGCAGCAATGTTCCGTTATAGCTGTAAAGGGTGGAACCAACTCCATATTAATGCCCATGATTTTGGGATGAGATGTTGGACGAGCAGGTGTTCCACATACATTTGGTCATGTCGTGTATCCTGCTGTTTCTCCTAACCTGCTTTTCTGCGTCCTACAGTTGGAGATGATCGCCATGGAGAACCCAGCGGACCTGAGGAAGCAGCTGTTTGTAGAGTTTGAAGGAGAGCAGGGCGTCGACGAAGGAGGAGTGTCTAAAGAGTTTTTCCAGCTTGTCCTCGAGGAGATGTTCAATCCTGATATTGGTAAGATATTCTTCTACTTTAAGATTTTTAAAGATTAGGACAAAACAAGTTTACGACACGTCTTACTGATCACTCAGGCGTTTATTTGTATTATTTATTCATCACAAACTGTCCAACTGTCCTCATGGTGTTTTTATTTTTACATTTTTTTAGACAGTCACTCTAATATAGATTTTAATGGGTCCCAGGACAGACAGGCAGAGGAGAGGAGGACGTTGGATTATTGAGGAGAGAAGGAAGACAGTAGCAAGTGTTACTGACGATTTGTGGCTACGTAAATAAAAACTAATGAATGAATGAAATGTGTTCCTTCCTTCAGGCATGTTTACGTACGATGATTCCACCAAGCTGTTCTGGTACAACCCGTCCTCTCTGGAGAACGAGGCCCAGTTCACCCTGATAGGCATCGTCTTGGGCCTGGCCATCTACAACAACTGTATCCTGGATGTTCACTTTCCCATGGTGGTCTACAGGAAACTGATGGGGAAGAAAGGCACCTATCTGGACCTGACAGACTCACACCCAGTACTGCAACATATTTCAACGTGTTTCAATGTGATTTGTAATGTCGTTAATGTAACCTGTTTAAATCTGTTATGATTTGATATAGTAAGTAGGCTTGTGCCAGAACAGCTTCTGAGCTTCTCTCCTGTTTCTGTAGCAGTGGTGGAAATGGTGCCCAACTATTTGAGTAAAGGTAAAAAATACCTTCATAGAAAATGACTCAAGTAAAAGTCACCCAGTAAAACTTTACTTGAGTAAAAGTATTTCGTTTAAACTATACTTAAGTATTAAAAGCAAATCATTTCAAATTCCTTATATTAAGCATACCAGATGGGACCATTTTATTAATTTATTTTTATTTATGGAAAGCCACGGGCACACTCCCAACATTCGGACATAATTTACAAACGAAGCATGTGTGTATAGTGAGTGCGCCAGATCAGAGGCAGTAGGGATGACCGGGGATGTTTCATTGATAAGTGCGTCAATTTGACTATTTTCCTGTCCTTCTAAGCATTCAAAGTACTTTTGGGTGTCAGGGGAAATATAAGGAGTAAAAAGTATAATATTTTCTCAAGGAAAGTAAAAGTAGTCAAAAATATAAATAGTAAAGTACAGATACCCGACTTAAGTTGTACTTTAAAGTATTTTTTACTTAAGTATTTTACACCACCGAGCGTGAGTAGCTTGATACACAAGTACAACCCTTGGACAAGACACTAGTCTATCGCAGGGCCAATATGATATAGGCCAATGTAATTTTTTAATAGAGTTGCCCATGTTTGTTTTGTTTTTTTAAAGAGGGGAAAAAGGAAGTCACTTTGGATAAAAAACGTCTGCTAAATGTCATATAATAATAATATTATTGTTATTCATTATTAGGGATGGGCATCTGTCCTTTCCAAAACGATTGGATACGTGTCTAGATACCTGGGCTACGATACAGGAACCATATATTTGGTTTGAAGCGATTCAGTTTGATTTAGAAGAACAAATTGATACACTAATATTAACATAAACAGCATAAACACATCCATTTTCTTTTCTAAATTCAAAGCTGCTGCTGATGGAAATTCATGGGCTGGGCCTCTTTTGAATTGGATCTCTCTGAGCTGGTGTGTGTGTGTGTGTGTGTGCCCACCCTACACTCTGTTAGGAAGGGCAATGTTACCTTTTTAACCCCCCCCCCACACACACCTTTTAGATCTGAACACACCCACTAATATTTTTGCAGATTTAAAGTGTTACAGCTATATAATGTATCTTTAAAATGACCTATTATTATTTGACCAGCAGGGTCAGATGATAATAATGATGATGATGATAATAATAACAATAATTGATAAAAATAATGATGATGATAATAATAACAATAATTGTGACCAAACATTTCATAACTGCAGATGGCAGCAAATACTTGTGTAAATACATGTTCAAACGTCAAAAAATAGTAGAAGAAGAACATGGACTACTTCAAAATGGAGATGCCCATGCTCTCGCAGACGCCACAACAGGACAGATACAACGTTGAGTCCTCTAACTATCTCTGTGGTTCTCTGCCAGGTTCTGTACCAGAGTCTGAGGGAGCTGCTGGACTACGAGGGGGATGTGGAGGAGGACATGATGATCACCTTCCAGATCTCACAGACTGACCTGTTTGGAGACCCCATCACTTACGACCTGAAGGAAAACGGGGACAAGATACCTGTTAGTGCGGACAATAGAAAGGTAAGATGCCTGTTGTTGTCTAGTCTATCACATGGCTACTGGCTGAAGTATCTAGTCTGTCACAGGACCACTGAAGTGTCTAGTCTGTCACAGGACCACTGAAGTATCTAGTCTGTCACAGGACCACTGAAGTGTCTAGTCTGTCACAGGATCACTGAAGTGTCTAGTCTGTCACAGGATCACTGAAGTGTCTAGTCTATCACAGGATCACTGAAGTATCTAGTCTGTCACAGGACCACTGAAGTATCTAGTCTGTCACAGGACCACTGAAGTATCTAGTCTGTCACAGGATCACTGAAGTGTCTAGTCTGTCACAGGATCACTGAAGTGAATGATGACATTGTTTTGACTGTTTCCTATCTGTGATCTCCAGGAGTTTGTCTCTCTGTATAGTGATTACATACTTAATAAGAGTGTTGAGCGCCAGTTCAAAGCCTTCAGGAGGGGCTTCCAGATGGTCACCAACGAGTCGCCTCTCAAGTATTTATTTAGACCTGAGGAAGTGGAGCTACTGATCTGTGGAAGCAGGGTAAGTAGGATTTTTCTTATGAATTTCACTTTTTATGGCTGCTGTCCCTGTACAGGGATCAACATCAGGGGAAATTTCAGAGTGACAAGTAATAGTACTCAATAAAACTCAAACTTTCATTAAAACACACATGCAGGGTACTCAATTAAAGCTACACTCGTTGTGAATCTAGCCAACATTTCAGATTTTTAAAATGCTTTTCGGCGAAAGCATGAGAAGCTATTATCTGATAGCATGCAACCCCCCGAAATACACGAAGGGGACGTAAACGAAATAATTTGCGTAGCCGGCGCTACACAAAACGCAGAAATAAAATATAAAACATTCATTACCTTTGACGAGCTTCTTTGTTGGCACTCCTATATGTCCCATAAACATCACAATTGGGTCTTTTTTTCGATTAAATCGGTCCATGAATACCCAAAATGTCCATTTATGAAGACAGTCTGATCCAGGAAAAAAACAGGAAAAAACACCGTTTCAAAACGCAACGTCATTTTTTTCCTTCCAGTTCTCTGCTGCCAATGACTGGAACAAATTGCAAAAATTACTGAAGCTGGACACTCATATATCCCTCACTAACTTTAAGCATCGGCTGTCAGAGCAGCTCACAGACCATTGTACCTGTACATAGTCCATAAGTAGGCCGTCCAACTACCTCATCCCCATATTGTTATTTTGTTTTTGCTCCTTTGCACCCCAGTATCTCTACTTGCACATTCATCTTCTGCACATCTATCACTCCAGTGTTTAATTGCTAAATTGTAATTACTTCGCCACTGCGGCCTATTTATTGCCTCACCTCCCTGTCAGTGCATGTCAGAGCAAAAACCAAGCCATAAGGTCGAAGGAATTGTCCATAGAGCTTCGAGACAGAATTGTGTCGAGGCACAGATCTGGGGAAGGGTACCAAAACATTTCTGCATCATTGATGGTCCCCAAGAACACAGTGGCCTCCATCATTCTTATATGGAAAAAGTTTGGAACCACCAAGACCCTTCAGTTGGCCGCTGAGCAATCGGGGGAGAATGTCCTTGGTCAGGGAGGTGACCAAGAACCCGATGGTCACTCTTGACAGAGCTCCAGAGTTCCTCTGTGGAGGTGGTAGAACCTTCCAGAAGGACTGCAGCACTCTACCAATCAGGCGTTTATGGTGGAATGGCCAGACGGAAGCCACTCCTCAGTAAAAAGCACATGACAGCCCGTTTGGAGTTTGCCAAAAGGCACCTAAAGGACTCTGACCATGACAAACAAGATTCCGTGGTCTGATGAAACCTTGGCTTGAATGCCAAGCATCACATCTGGAGGAAACTTGGCACCATCCCTACAGTGAAGCGTGGTGGCAGCATCATGCTGTGGGGGATGTTTTTCAGCGGCAGGGACTGGGAGACTAGTCAGGATCGAGGGAAAGATGAACGTAACAATGTCCTTGATGAAAGGTCCAGAGTGCTCAGGACCTCAGACTGGGGCAATGGTTCACCTTCCAACAGGACAATGACCCTAAGCACACAGCCAAGGCAGCGCAGTATTGACTTCGGGGAAAGTCTCTGAATGTCCTTGAGTGGCCCAACCAGAGCCTGGACTTGAATCTGATCGAACATCTCTGGAGAGACCTGAAAATAATGTGGAAAAAGTCAAGGGGTCTGAATACGTTCTGATTGCACTGTATATGGAGACTAGTGACAATGATAAGGCGTTAAATGTCTTTCCTGATCTTCTATCTCTCAGATACAAGACAGACTCTTCCGAACAAACTTCTGTTTGATATATATTTTTAAAAATATTTTCTGTAGTGAATCTGTTATTCAATGTGTTTGTATGGGCAAATTAGGTAAATCATATAGCAAAATGATCCTTGGTGTGACCTTATTAAAACAATTCTGTATAGCTTAGAGGTATTAGGATAGATCAACAACACACAGGCTCCCGAGCGATCTAAGGCACTGCATCTCAGTGCTAGAGGCGTCACTTCAGGTTCGATTCCAGGCTCTATCACAACCGTCCGTGATTGGGAGTCCCATAGG